>NC_077234.1:111155521-111179026 GCF_027887165.1 Monodelphis domestica
GAGGTCTATGACCCGATGGCTACCCTCACAAGGTTTAGCCGGCCTATTGAAGCTGTTGCCCAGGGTGTGGCCACTGCCACATGCTAGCAGCTACTAGGAGCCACAAGTGAGAGCTGGGTGTCTGGTGAGGGTCAGAGATTGGAGAGCTGCTCTAGGAGGGCACAACAAGCCCTCCATACCAGAGATACTACCCTTCCCTGAGCACCCCATACATGTATATATATATATACATGTATATGTATACATATATATGTATGTATATAAACCTATATATTTAAAATCCAATAGATAACATTCCTATAACATTTTAGGTTTTAAAAAGCAATTTTCTCACTACTTTGAGACAGAAAAGAGTTACAATTATTATTACTATTTTATTATTACTGAGGGGTAACAGTGGCCAAAACTCTAGGTTTAAAGTGATAGAGATCTTAATTCAAATTCTACTTCATATACTTTCCCATAGGCAAGTCATATAACTTTCCCCAAACTCACTTTCAAAAACTCTGAAATGGTGTTAATAACATGTCCTTTATGGGGTGCTGTGAAGATCAGTGGAATAATATATGTAAGTTACTTTATAAACCTTATATGACTACATAAATGTGAATTTCTATTAATATTACCATTTTAGGTAACAAACTGAAGCCTGGAAAGTAAAATAACTTGCATGAGTCCTACTAGAGAAAAGTGTTGGTTTCATAACTTTTACCCTGAAAGCCATTTTCTCTTCCTACCATCCCCCTAAGACTAAACCTAGAATTCATGATTGAGGGGAATAATTCTTACTACCTACCATAAGGGGAATTAGAGGTTAATCAAGAAGTATGTTCTGAGTTTATATTTATAAAGAACAATACTCAAATGTTTTAGTAGTAGTAAGAAAAAGAAACTTCTGACGTGCCTTCTGTGCACCCCCACATCCAGAAACTGAATCTACATCAGAAATTCTCTTAGAAGATAGGGCGAGGCTAAAAATAGAAATTGTTTTATGAAAATCAACACCTGCATTTAACAGTTGGACTCTGAGAGGTTTCCTTCAGATTTTAAGGAGGTAGAAATTATCTGTTGCACTTTCTGTCACTATTTTGAGATTAAAATATTATCTGAGAATATATAGCAGTGGAACACACATACACCATATATCCAACTTCTTTTCAAACATTTCCCTCTAATTACTCTTTCAAAGTGAATTTTAGAATGCATTTATCTCAGACTGCATTTTTCTCAAAGCCAATGTGCAGCAGGAAAGGGCACTAATATAAACCTTGATACCTCGAGGTATGGTGCTGACCTAGAGCAGCTGAGTACCTTGAAATTAATAATGTGAAGCTTGTGTAACAAAGAAAATGTGGCGGCCAATTGTTACTGTAGCAGCTCAGTGTCTCTCACCAAGTTTTGGGTGCATATAATTACTACCTAGGCTACCCCAATCATTATAGTCTTCTCTCACAGCAATTCTAAATCCCCAGTAAAGGAAAACTATCATGTAACTACTTCAAGTTCTCTAATGCTCTTAGGGGTAACATTAAATCCATCTATTCACAACTTTGCATTCTCACAGATGGAATTCCCTTTCCACTGAGACAATTCTATTTGCGTTCCCAATCTCTCTCTCTCTCTCTCTCTCTCTCTCTCTCTCTCTCTCTCTGTGTCTCTCTCTCTCTCTGTCTCTCTCTCTCTCTGTCTCTCTCTCTCTCTCTCTCTGTCTCTCTGTCTCTGTCTCTGTCTCTCTGTCTTTCTATCTCTCTGTCTCTCTCTTGTCTGTCTCTGTCTCTCTTTTTCTTATTCACACACACAAAAAACCCAAAAACTTCTTTTAGATAACTATGCCAGGTTATTTAACAAAGGTCTTCTAGGTCTTCTACTAGTTCTTCTTCTTCTTCTTCTTCTTCTTCTTCTTCTTCTTCTTCTTCTTCTTCTTCTTCTTCTTCTTCTTCTTCTTCTTCTTCTTCTTCTTCTTCTTCTTCTACTACTACTATAAAGCAATCACATATTAATTTGAATACATTAGTAATAAAATATAACACAATTCATTTATAAATATGGTTCACTCTCCCATTAATGCACTTAACGTCTGTACTGGAGAAGGAAATATCATATCAAAAACCAGTCAGGAAGTACTTGAAGGATGGAAACCCATTAGCTCAGGATAATTCACTATTTTGAACTCCAGGCTTTGATGTCATTGGTTCATTCAGGAATATTCCACACCACACAAAACTACTCCATTAAAATTACTGGTTAAATGGTCTTTAATTTTCTGCTTTTAGGCAAATCCATTCCTGCTTTCATCTCAACAGATAACAGAATTTGCATGCCTCTTCAATTTATAATCTCCTTTAACTGGCACTGAGAAAGTGTTATCATTTAATTTGGAAGTCTGATTTATCTGCCATTCATGAACCTTTAAATACCCTATACCCCTATATTTTTCAACAGGTTAAATCAGAGTCTCTTTTGTTTCATTCATTCTTACTTCACTTAAAAGATAGAAACTTGGCAAATTTTTAATAAGAAATAGACATTTTAAATAAACCCTCGGTCCAAATAATTAATTTTTAGGGTTTTTTCTTTTTTTGTTTTATGCTCTTTAGTTTTAAAATATCAACATGCAAATAAGCTCAGGGGCTATAATCCCTCCTAGATCTAAATTTCCCAGTGACACACTCCCATCTTTTCCCCTCCTTGAATATATTTTTCTACAGTCTCATTTTATTCAGTTTCTTTAGAAAACAAAAAAATTCTTTCTGCCCCTTTAATGATCAAACCAATCATATAAAATGGAAAATCATTTTGAATCATTCACGAGGTAATATATCTTTATATTTACATTGTAGTACATTTTCTTCCTTAAACTATTCAATCCCCATCTGTAAGCTAATAATTCACACACGTATTTCTTTAAATCAGCTTTTATTAAACCAAAATTCATTTCCTACTCATTTTAGCCATAAAAATGTTTATCCATAACAATGACAATAATCTTTAGCAGTGGAATATACATTTTTTTCTGAGAAAATATATGCTTTGTGCCTCACTACTTTACATGAAAAATGCCTTAAATGGCCAGTTCTTATAGAAGCGTTCTAAATACCTCTAACCAAATGATTGGTACACATGCTTATCATCTGGATTAGCCTACTCATTATAGCCTGCTCTCACAGTAGCAATTCAAAATTCCCAGAGAAGGATAACTATCATGTGGTTACTTCAAATTCTCTAAAGTGCTTAGATGCAACATTGAATTCCATTTCCACTGATATAATTCTTTTTACATACTTAGTCATAAAGCGCACACACACACACACACGCACACACACGCACACACACAGACACACACACAGCAAACAAAAACCTCTTTTAGATAATAAGACCCCTTTTTAACATGTTACACCTTTTTTGGCTGTTACCTTTTTTCTAACAGAAGTGTTTTGGCAGAACTTTAAGCATAGCCAATAATAATTTTCAGTTCAGATTTTCATCATTTAGAGATCAGAAAATGTTAAAATCAAAACTAAATTTATCTCTCGTTGATTATCTAAAATAAAAAAAAACTGTTGAAAAAATGTTAATAATATAGTTTTAACTAAAAAATATTTGTGCTGCGTATGCCCCTCCATAAAGCCTGGATGTTAAACACTTATCAGCAGGTAGCTTCTTTGAGTTATAAAATCTTAATCCTTAAGCATAGCCTAAATTCTAATTTTCCTGATGCTCTGCTGAGTTTATTCAAACTTTTATCCAGACATTAGAAATTTTTTGTTTATTGATAAAAGTTGCATTTTGTGCGGGCCTCTAATACTAGATCTACAAGAATTTTCAAATGTCTTTTAAAAGACCAAACAGCTACTTAGTTGTTAGTAGGACCAATACTAGATTTGGAGACACTTAGCTATCACATAAGAAATGATTGAAGAAACCAGTATTTAATCTTAATAAATAAGAATGTGGGGATATCATAAGTGTTCTTGAGAATTTGAAGTTTAATGTTTTGGTAATAATAGTGTTTAAATGTTTAAGAAGTATTTAAGAAGTTACTGAAGGAAAGGGACAATAAGGAAAAAGACTTGTACAAAAATATGTATAGCTGTGCTCTTTGTGGTGGCAAAAAAAAAGAAAACGAGGAAGTGTCCATCAAATGGGGAATGGCTGAATAAATTATGGTATCTGATGGTAATCAAATATTATTGTGCTGAAAGGAATAAATTGGAAGAATCCCATGTGAACTGGAGGGACCTCTAGGAATTGAGGTGAGTGAAAGGAGCAGAAACAGGAGAACATTGTACACAGAGACTGAAACATTATGACACAATCAAATGTAATACTTTTCTCATAGCAGCAATGCAATGATCTAGGACAAAACAAAGGAACTCGTGAGAAAGAACACTATTTACATCCAGAGAAAGAACTGTGGGAACAGAAATGTAGAAGAAAAACATATGATCAATCACATAGTTTGATAGGTATATGATTAGGGCTTTGATGTTAAAGTATCACTCCACTGCTAATATGAATAACATGGAAATAGGTTTTGAATAATGATACATGTAAAATTCAGTGGAATTTATTGTCAGCTTTAGGAGGAGGGAGGGAAGGGGGATGGAAATTATGAATAATGCAACCATGGAAAAATATTCTAAATTTTTAAAAAAAGAAGATACTGGAGGACCATTTTCTAGGAATCTACTAGAGTCTTACATCTGTGGGACTGGGTATTTTGTCATACCCTGACATAGAATAGCTACACCTGGTCTTATATATGACTCAGTAATTTGTGTGGCCCTGTCCAAGAAGAGATATGTCTTTTACTCACATATACGTAGCAATGAACTCTCCACCATCTAGACCTTAATGATCAGTGCTATAATGGAAATGCTATGAAACCAACTTGGAAGCTTTTTAAAGCATGGGCAATGAGAATAGACCCATTCTTCTCTGTCTGAATCTTAAAAGTACTCAAATTATTGTGATGGGTATCAGCTCAGTGATCAGCAGGTGACCGACCCTCAGCTACTTCAACCTGTCTTCATGCTGATATTTTCCTCAGGGATTGAAGAAAGTCTACAGAGGATAAGCAGAAATCTAGTAATGCTTTGCCCAGCTGAGCTCTTCCACTATCTCACTATCTCTTCATCCCTTCTTAGAGAAGGCTGTTCCTGTCTCTTCCATTTCTCCTATTTAAAATATATTAATTTTGTAAAATCAAAATCCTTTTCAGAAAATAACAAGAAGTATATCCATGCTGGGTCAGGAAGGCAAAGGATTGAAGCAGTTGAGGGTAACTTCAAGCCAGATGTCCAGAGACATCTTAAATTCAACATTTTAAAAAAGCTCCAGCTGTAATTCATCATCCTCTGGAGGACATCTTTCCCAATTCCTTTCCTGCAACTGCTAGTGTCCCCATACCAAGCTGTCTTATATTTAAATAATTTGTATATATATTTTATTCATTCACTTTATATTTATGCTATTTATATTTTTACATCTGTGTTTTTCCATTAGAGTGTAAACTGATTTTAAGAGGAATTTTTTATTCTTTTTACTTGTATTACCAGGTCTCACATAATGAGAGGCATAAAGTTGATGTCTAATAAATATTTATCAATTTAAAAGAAAAGATTCTCTTCAATCTATTCTTCATGATCACAGGTTTTACCTCTAGCTCAGTATAGGTCTGTTAAGTGCTGAATTGGTTGACTTGCATGTTCTCTGAAAGTACAACTTTTAGATAAGTGTTTTCTCTACATACACCCTTTTCTTCAATTATTATTTGTATATTGAAGAAAATTTAAGAAAATTTGGCAAGGATATAAGACTGAGGTCTTAATACTGATCTTCCTTTGTTTATTAATATTCTTACAAATTAAATTTAACTAATTGATCTCTCTCTCTCTCTCTCTCTCTATATATATATATATATATATATATATACATATATATATATATTTTTTTACCTGAACACTCACTGATGAAAGATATACTGTCCATGTTGAAATTTCCCAGGAACATTACCATTATCTAAAAACACTAATCTTTTGGTCTCTATATGAATTACAAATGTTATAATATTCCTTTCTTTTCAGGGAAGGGTCCTAGAACTTAGAATTATCTACATTTTATTTTAATCTCCCCTGCCATAGAAAAGAAGCAATCTACAACTTTCATTGAATTAGCTGCTTTTGTGGTATTTCTTCAAAGAAAGATAGGAATAAGAAGACCATAAAATTCCCTGTTATAAAAAAACTGGAATTCTTTTGAGGTAGATGAGTTAGGCAAAATAAATTCTACCCATCTTGAAAGATGGAGTTTTACAATTATGTAATTCAAACCTTAAGAAGCAAATGAAGATATCTTTTATCTAATTATTTCACAGAGTGATTTTCCTATCCCTTTGTCATTTATGAGAAGCTATTTCACACTGCACATGATTTTTGTAAGGAAAAAGCATGTAGCCTTTTCCTCTCATCCAAATTTAAGCCTTTTGCTTGTTATAGCATAGAATTTTACAAGTATTTCAAAAATCCTTGAATTATTGAACATTGTAAGGATGCTAACAAATCCACAAATCTGTGGAACTCTTGCTGAGCCTTTTAAAAAGATATTATATTTTATAATACATTGTGGCATAATGTCATTCAGTTAAAATTACAGCAAAAGTACTTCCTTGCCATTTACAATCTTTATGAGCATTATAATTGGCAAAATGGTTTCTTTTGGAACATCTCATATGATCTACACAGAAAAACAGAACTGATATCTTCAGGTCCTTCCTTTCTGTATAATTTCTCACAAAGTGAAATATGTTTTTCATAAAATTAATGAAACACAAAATCTTTAGTAGCACCAAGCACAGACAGTAGAGGTCGAAAAGAATTGCTCTATTGCCTTTAACAGAAGTACATGATGAGTACATTGCAAAATCAATTTCGTAAAATGAAGAGATTGAAATCAATTTCTTGTCAGTGACAGTTTATACATTCAGATACAAATCAAACCTAATCTTGCTTTCCATATTCTTCTGAACATCTGAATTTGGAGAGTTTAGAGGTGTGTATTTTTTTTTTCCTTCAGGCACTTTAGAAATAAAAATCCAATAAACAACTGTTTTTCTTTAAGGGTAAAATTATATTCATGATCTCTTCTTTATATTAATTGCCTCTCTCTTCTATTTTCTTTTTTAAGTCAATAACCCTCTTAGGAGGTAAGGCAACATTATTATTATAGTAGAAATTTAGAATTCAGAATGGATTAAATTTTATAGATAAGTAAGATAAAATGTGATGTCAAAATGATTGATTTATTCTTAGTTGCCATGTAATTTGAAAATTAATTGCTTTCTCAAAAATCACAATCTATTATTTTGCATAATATAATATATGATTCTGATAATGCCATTAAATATTATTTATACTTTTTCAACTTTGTCAACTCATATTACTTCTCTGTGTCTCAGTTTCCTTGCCTAAAACAAATGAATCTAATGAAAACGTGCACATTTAATTAAAAAAAAAACTTTCAATATAATGCTGACAAGAAACATGTACAAAACAGATGTACATCAAACAGGCCTGAAGGAATGGGAAAAATCATTACACATCAAGTGAATTAAAAAAAAAAAAACACATCACTATCATGCTATCAGATGAAGAAAAAAACGAACATTTAAAAGTTTTTTAAAAGGATGAACAAGGAAACTATTGTACTTATAGGTCTTACATATAGCACCTCAATATCAGAAACAAATTTATATGTTCCAAATGCTTTAGCATCCAAACTCATAAGGAAACCTTATCTGAGCTTCAAGAATATAATAGTGACACAAGACTTCAATATCCCTCTGCCAGTACTTTTGGATAAGACTAGCAGAAAGATCAAGAGAAGGAAAAATATGGAACTGAAGAAATTTCTAAAGAAACAATTATTAAATTACTTGTGACATCTAAGTGGGATAGTAAAATAATATTTTATTTCTCTACATTATATGAAACTTTTATAAAAATTGAGTAGGGAACAGATACTATAAATAGATGTTAAAAGGCAGAAGTAAATAGTGAATATATGTTTTAAAAATCACAATGCTATAAGAATATAATTGGGTAAAGGGGCCCCATACCAAACACATATATCCAAATAAAGAACAACTGGAAGGGCCAGAATATAAGAGGCTAAAATTAATGGATTGGATAAGATATTTAAAAGTGTGGTCATCAAGAATTATTACTCAATTCCAAATGATTTTTATTGTAATTTATTTACAAAAGGAGAAAGAATGAAAGTAAGAAAATCAAAGATAGTATATATTTACTCTGGCCTATTCGAACCCAGGCAGGGTTTAAGAGGCCCCAGCAAATGAGGCCCAGAGGTAAATTAAATAAGAGTTATATCTCTGAGGCTGCCTCTAAGATGAGGGGCCTCTCTGGAGGCTAGTACCTCCAGAAAAAAAAATTAAAAAAACAGGAAAGGAGTCAACCTTTTTTCACTCAACCATGTGGTAGTCCTAAGGGAAAATTCAAGAGCAGTCTGAGATCCCCAAGCTCCTTCAAGTCAAGTTCCAAGGCAAAAAATAAAAAATAAAAAGCTTTGTCATGGGAAGTTCATGCCATTTTTAAAGACCCTTCCTTTCATTGCTTCCTGTGCCACTTTTATGTGGACCGATTATAGTCTATAAATTTTCTTAGGACTGCCCAGGGGGCAGTCAGAAGGTTCTGATTCATCATCCACTTTCATACACATAAGTCACAGAAATACAAACCATAAAAACAATAAATAGGTAAATAACAATGATAAAACAACATTCTTTTTTTAAAAAGTCAGCTAAAGATACATATTTCCCTCTAAGTACTTTAGCTGAATTAAAAAAAATGTATATTGTTTATGGTTTGTACTTTGACCTACTCATTATTTAAGATATCATTGTGTAAAGATGGCATTAACTCTCCCTTACCCATTTTTAGATTTAATCACTATAAATGTATATATCCCACTTATCCTTAAGTGGGGGAGGTCTGTGCCTAAAATAAGCACAAAGGGAAGTTATTAAAGAGAAAATAGACAAATAAAAAACACTAAAACATAAAAATAAAAGTTATTTTTTGTAAAAACTAGTAAAACTGATGAAGCTTTATCTATCTGATTACAAGGAGAGATCAGAAAAATCAAACAAAATACCAAATGAACTAAGTGAAATCATTACAAAACCAGAAGAAATAAAAAAGATGCTTTAGAACATATTTTGCAAGTATATGCTAATAAAACTGAAAAAATTACAGAGAGTATCTATTACTATAGAGTACCTAATACTCAATATGTCAGAAGACTAGAGATATATCTTAACTCACATGATCTTGTGAAAGGAAAGAGATTTATTTTTAAAGAAAAAAAGAAAGTAAATTATTCTTTAAACCTGATGGATTCACAGAGAATTCTATGAAACCTTTAAAAAGAGGTAGCAAGCATCTTAATGAATTATTCTCAGAAACTGAGAAATAACTGTTCTAAAATGTTTGTGAGACAAATATAGTTTTAATACCTAAGTCAGGGAAAAATAAAATATAGAAAATAAACATGAGGCCAATATCATTAAATAAAAGTTCTATCAAACAGATATTAGTTTATAAAAGAAATTATTCATTATGATGAAGGGATTCATACTTGAAATGAAACTAGATGGGAAATAATAAGCATAGATAATATTAAAACCTCAAACATCCCAAACCACATTTTCATCTCAATTTATAACAAAAAAAATCTGATTAAAGTACAGTACTTATTTATTCTAAAAATCCTATAAATTATGTGCATTGGGAGTTGGTTTTTAATATATTAAAAATATTTAAAACCAAGGAAATATCAAATGCAAATGGGATAGATGAGTCTTTTTTGCTAAACATGGGAATAAGGCAAATATATCCCAAATTTACATTCGTATTTGATAAAGTTCTGGAAATGCTAGCAAGAGCAATAAGAAAAAGAAAAAAAAAATAAATGTAAAAAAAGTTAGGTAAAGAAGTCATAAACAAACTTAATTTTTTTCTGATGATATGATAGTTTACTTGGAAAAGCCCAGGGAATTAGCAAAGAAATAATTGAGATAATTTATCGCTTTAGCAAAGTTTCAGGTTACAAAATAAACCTTCATAGGTCAACATAATTTCAACATAATGAAACAACATAAAAAAAACAATAGAAAGAAAATGCTACTACACATAACTATAAAATGTATACAGCACTTTCCAAAAACACCTTTACAGATAAAATTATAGAACACTTCTTAAAGAATTCAAGAAATACCTGCAGAACTAAAGGGATATTCAATATTTGTTAGTAGGCTATGCTAATGCAATTAAAATAATAATTCTATCAAAATTAATTTATACTCTTATTATTACACAAATAAAATTATAAAGAGATTACTCTGAAATCCTCTCCCTACTGCTCAATTGTCAACATGATCTTGCTAAAGAAAATGTCTAGCCACATACTTCCTTATTCAATGAATTCTAGTAACATCTCTTCTTATGATTCAATATAAATGTTTTTGTTTGACATTTAAAACCTTTCATAGTTTGTCCTCTACTGAACTCCTTACTTTTCCTTTAAAAAGACCTTTTTCAATTCCAGGCATTTTCAAATAACTGATCCTCATGCCAAAATTGCATTTCATCCTCACTGCAGCCCATTTCTCCTGGCTTCTGTCAAATTCTAGCTGAAATCTTATCTTCTAAAGGAAAATTTTCCCAATATCCCTTAATTCTAGCTTCTTCCTTATGTTGATTAGTTGCATTTATCCTGTATAGAGCTTATCTGTACATACTTGTTTCATGCTGTCTTTCCCATTACATTTTGAGTTTGTTGAGATCATGAACTGCAATTTACCTTTCCTTCCATCCCTAGCATGTAGCACAGTACCTACCGTATATTTGGCATTTTGTAAATGTATATTGATTAACTAAGCATATATAAGATTGAGAGTTTTCCAAATGTTTAACACAGTTTTAATTTAAGCTTAAAGCTGGCTTAATAAGCCAAAAATTTCAGGAATATTTTAGGTATTACCACCATATTCTTGTCTCCTTTTCAACTGTTTAATGTCCATTATGTCCTATAAAACCTCATGCTAATGATAAGAGCCCTGGCCTGGCATTTTCAAACTTGAAGGCAATATAACACATTCGCCATATGTAATATAGTGTAACAGTGGTTATTCTTCCTCTGGAAGCCTGAGCAGATCATTTCTATGATAGCCTCATCCTTCTTTGTCCTAGAATATAAAGTTTAGTTACCACACAGAGCATAATAGGCCCTATTCACACAGTTAATCATCACCAGCCTTTTAGTATCACCATCATTATTAATTTATAAAGCATCTCATTTTTGGAAAGTGCTCAACAATGATTTCTAAGTTAATTATTTTACCAGCCATTCTTATTTACATATGCTGATGACTGCATTCTTGAAAGCACACATGGGAAGACATGCAAATTACTATAACCCACTTTGCAGAGTCAGCTCAATACAATGGAAAATGCTGTCTCAATAAGTTGGAGAATTTGAACTAATTTGCCATAAAGAAGTTAAACATATAGACTGACATTTCCATGGAAGAAACATCTAAAAAGCTGCCTACATATTAGGGTTTTGTAGGACTTGTATCAGAAAAAGAAAGTCTTGCCTTTGTCTCTCTTCACATAGCATGTTGGTACCTTCTACAAATTTTCAGGATACCATCTTTCATGGCCTCTATGAAGGACCTTTCATCCCCTCATATTTTCCAACTCAAAATCCATTAACAACTAGTTTAAAGACCATCCAAAATCTAACTTCTATATGAGAGCTACATGCACCAGCCTTTATACACAAGGCACTAAAATGATGGAGTTTGTCAAGTAAGGGGACTTAGAAGTCACTGAGTCTAACTGTCTTATTTTACAGAGGAGCAAAATGAGGTCCAATGAGGTTAAGGGTTACTAGCCCCAGATTACACAAATAATAAATATCAGAGTCAAGTTCTGAAACTGAGCCCTCCAACTCCAAACTCTTCAGAACTCTTCCTCAAAGATATAATTACTCCCTAGTAAACTTTTAATATGCTATGATGCTATGTTTTCTTTCCTTGGGGCTGAATTAATAATTATGGACTACCACTATACAAATAAGTAAAACTATGAATAAATGTTAATGAGATATTATGTTTAATAATATATATATATATATATATAATTGGGGAGTAGACACATTAATGCATCCTCAAACTGTGGCACAAAGGAATATATGTTTAATGGTGAAATATAAAAGTTAAGTGGGAAAAGTATATGTATACACACATATGTACATATATACATATAAATATATTACTAGCACTAGACACATTGGTAAGGCTGAGTATATTCTTCAGTGATAATTTTTGGTTAGAAAACAAACCAAAATGTTTCACACATCCTTGGTAGAGATTGGCTGGTAACGTCTTCACAACAGTGGTGAAACCTATTCCTACCTACAATGAAATTCCAATCTCCCTCCATTAACCTTTCCTTGATGTCTTTATCTGGAACTTTGAAGTCATTAATGAACCAACTTTTTCTCACTTCTAATCAATTTTCAAGGTTTGTTGATTATACTTCTACAAAAGTGGAAGGGTAAGGAAAGATGGTATATTGTAGAGTGGTGAACCTGAAGTCTTTGAATTTGATTTAGATTTCTAGTCTTTTTCCTTATTAGTTGAGTATCTTTAGAAAAGTTATTAGTCTCTCTGTACCTCAGTTTCTTAATATGTAGATGAAGGGGTTGAACTAACTGCCCTTTTCAATACCTGTGAAATGCATCTCTCTCTTTATTCTCATTACCAGATTTGTAGTTCAAATGTTTGTTAGCTCTGACATAAGCATTTTTTTTATTTAGAATATTTTTCCATGGTTATGTGATTCATAATCCTCCCTTCCCCCTCCCATAGCCAACAATCAGTTCCACTGGGTAATGTATCATTACTCAAAACATATTTTATGTTATTCATATTTATAATAGTGATCCTTTAACATCAAAACCCTAACCACCCCCCTATCCACTACATGATCAAGCATATATTTTTCTAATGCATTTCTGGATCCACAGTTCTTACTATGGATGTGGACAGTGTTCTTTCTCACAAGTTCCTCTGGATTGTCTTGGGTCATTGCATTGCTGCAGGTAGAAAAGTCTGTTACATTGATTGTACTATTATGCATCAGTCTCTGAGGCATAATGAAATTCAGGCACTCTTCTGGTTCTGCTCCTTTCTCTCTGCATCAATTCCTGGAGGTCATTCCAGTTCACATTCCAGTTCCCATATCTTTATATCTTTCAGCACAATAATATTCCATCACCAACATATACCACAATTTGTTCAGCCATTCCTCAATTGATGAACACCCCCTTATTTTCCAATTTTTGCCACCACAAAGAGAGAGGCTATGAATATTTTTGTATAAGTTTTTTCCCTTATTATCTCTTTGGGGTACAAATCTAGCAATGGTATGGCTGGAAGTCTTTTAAAACCCTTTGCACATAGTTCCAAATTGCCCTACAGAATGGTTGGACCAATTCACAATTCTACCAGTAGTGTATGAGTGTCCCAATTTTGCCACATCCCCTCCAACATTTATCATTTTCTTTTGTTGTCAGTCAATCTGCTAGGTGTGAGGTAGTGTGAGTTGTTTAAATTTGCATTTCTCTAATCAGAGGAATTTAGAACACTTTTTCATGTGCTTACTAATGGTTTTGATTTCATCATGTGAAAACTTCCTATTCATGCCCTTTGACCATCTGTCAATTGGTCACTCACAGGAGCTTTAAAGATAACCTCCTAATTACCCTCCATATTTTCTATCCCCTTTATTAGGCATTACCTTAATTTTTATCATTAGTATTTTTTCATTATCATTATATTGTTTTTCGTTATATTGTTCGTATCTTTTGTTAAAATTTTATGTGGTTGAACTCTGAAATTTAAATTTGGTGGTCACCAGAGATTTAATTTCTAAATCCCAAAATGAATTATTAAAGTAAAATGTAAATTTATGTTATTAAAGTAAAATGTAAATTTATGGTAATTTACTTACAATAGAGGAAGATTTAAGAATAAGAGAGAGAAAATTCCAGCTTCCACTGGGCCAGGTAGAAATTCTAAGGCCCCAATCATGGAAAAGAGTTTCCAGATAATTGGGCCTTTCTTGGAGGTTCACATCTCCGGAAAGGTAGGGTCACTAAGTCAGCCTTTCACTCACCAAGGTGACTGATCTAAAAGGAAAACAGTCTGAGATCTCCTCCATGAGCTCCTCCAGGGGTCCAGTTCCACAGCCAAGTCTGAGTGTCTGTTTTCCAGTCTCTCCTCTTAGTGACTCTTCTTCCCTCCAAACTCAAGAGACTGATCCTCCAGTCCAACTCCAAGTCAGAGCTCTTTTCAATGTCCCTTGTGGTCCTCTATTTAAAGATCTTTTTCTCTTGTGTCACCTCCCCTAAATTTTCATATCCACCAATCACAGAAGATACTCCTCTCCAGGATTGCGCACGCATTCACATGTGGGCCATAGACCTCCCACTCAAAGCATGAAATAGGTGTTCATACCTTTTTGTGGTTAGTTATACCTTTTTGTGGTTAGTTAACACCTTTTTTGGTTAATTCAACTTTTGTAGTTAGTTAACACCTTTTTGTGTTTAAAAATGGGTAGATCTACTTCAAATACTGAATTGCCACCTTTTTAAAATTTTAAAAATAGACTGAATTACAATTGTGAATTTTAGTTTTACTTAACCCTGCTTAGTCATTATAAATTCTAGCAACCAGGAATGTATACACCCTTACTTAAGGATTAAGTGTTGAGAAGGATGGCCTGTGACCAATGTGTGCTAGCAAGTGGCAAATAAGAAACAACTGACAGATCCCCATGGCTGTCCTAAATTAAGCTTAAGCTACCATTGCTACATGTGAGAAGCAGGAAGTGATGTAAACAACAGTCTATATATTTTGCATCACTTTCTCTCTCCAGCCTCTCTCATGGAGATGTTGTTCTCTCTCTGACTCATGTGGCTCGTGGCAATGTGCTTGGCATCTTGGTGGTGTGGAAAGGAAACAAGAATGATAGTTGGTGGGGAAGGGGCAACTGGGAGAGGCCATTGGGTCTTGTGACTAGCACTTCCTTCCTGCCTGGCGGGCTTCTTTCCTGGTGTTGGAGGAAGGAGGAACTCTTTCAGCATACTCTGGAGTGGAGTACTTCTACTTTGTTCAGCCCAAAGACACAGGCTTCTGAAGGTTAGAACTGTTCTTGTTTGCTTTCTGTCTACTGCTAAGATTCTGAAATTGACAAAACTGGCACAGAAGACAGGAGTGGGAGAAACCCTCTGCCAGCCTATGGGGCCTGCCCTCAGCTCTAAAAGCTGAGGAAGACTACAAACTTATTAGGGATCTCCCTTGCCCCATCTTCCTGATATCTCTCAATCTCTATGGGTTATTAAACTTTATATTATTTGAATTCACAGTCAGATAAGTGGACTATCTTTTCTGGTCACAGAGGGAGCTGAACATCAGTTCAGTCATTGCAGGACAAACAGTCCTCATTGGACCCCTGCTGCTTCCTCTCGGCAGGGGGCATCTCTCTCCTGTGCTTCACCAAGGCATATCCTCTGCTACTTTGATAACTCTATCGAGCAACTTTGATAGATGTTCCCCACTTTCCTGTCTCAATTTTTCAAATTGTCCCCAAGTATCTGGTCTTTTTAAAAAAACTTTCCATTGCCTCTAATAGATCTTCTCTGGCCTTTCTTAGATAAGATAGATTTTCATTATTAGATAACTCTAAGTCTGTTCCTTCCTCTGGGCATGATGTTAAATTCAGTTTGTTTCTTGTTTCATCAAGGAATTATTGTTTTTCCCTTTTTGAAAATAATTCTGAGAGAAGAATTTCAGTGTCCTGGAAATCTTGATCATAAAGCTTAATTGTTCTTTTAAATTCTTTCAAACATCTCATTGGTTCTGAAAACCAGGAAGACATCTGTTTTTTCAGACTTTCAAGGTCAGCTGTTGTAAATGGTTTATGTGTTTTAATATGAATTATGCCACTCTCTGGTTGTAGGCTTGTTTGATCTTTAAGTGGCAATATTTGATATTCCACCTTCAGCCCCATCTGTATTTTCTTGCTTGACTACATTGTTATTTTTTATGTATGTCATGTTGTGTGTTAATACCTTTGTCACATTGTTTCTCCTCGGTCAGTTGCTTCATCATTTGCTTTAGTTGCATCATCTCCTCCTTCATGGCTAAAATCATCACAGCCATTTCATTGTCTTTTACTTTTTTTTCAATAAATAGCAAACCTTTTTTAGGGCATAGTAATAATTGGATTAAGAACAATAATGCTCCAGCATATGTGGGAATGAATGAAATCAAGCGATACATACTTATATCCAGCCATTGCAAACTTTCATAGATTCTAAGCAGAAAATAAATATAATCTGGAATAGTGACAAAAAGTAAGTTGTAAAACATATAAAAGAAATAACCAATCCAGGCTAGATAACCCATGGCAAGTAATAGTTTCTTTTGCCTCATTGTATCTTGAAAAGCCTTTTGCAGCAGAACAAATGTTTTTAAGTCTGGCCCTTTAAGAGTTGCCTCCTCCCTTCAGGAAGAGTGGTTTCTTTTGGGTGTGGTATTACTATACAGATTAGTTGCACTCTACACTGCTCTCAAAATGGTTACTTTCCACAGTCACAAAGGCTTTTGAAATGTTTACAGGTATGTAGGCCCAATTTTCTCAAATCTTGACAAAATAGGTTGGAAAACATAGCTGGCTCTGCAAAAACTGTTATATTATTGGGAAAAGACTGGGGGAAAATGAAAAATTGGGGAATAATGTGAAGTTTGCATGGGGGTATGGAAGAGCTGAGGGGAGAGAGGGAATGTTGCTTGGTGAGGCAAAGCAGAGAGATGCCCCCTGCCAAGAGGGGTCCAATAAGGACTGTTTGTCCTGCAATGACTGAACTGATGTTCAGCTCCCTCTATGACCAGAAAAGATAGTCCACTTATCTGACTGTGAATTCAAATAATATAAAGTTTAATAACCCATAGAGATTGGAGAGATATCAGGAAGATGGGGCAAGGGAGATCCCTAAATAAGTTTGTAGTCTTCCTCAGCTTTTAGAGCTGAGGGCAGGCCCATAGGCTGGCAGAGGGTTTCTCCCACTCCTGTCTTCTGTGCCAGTTTGTCAATTTCAGAATCTTAGCAGTAGACAGAAAGCAAACAAGAACAGTTCTAACCTTCAGAAGCCTGTGTCTTTGGGCTGAACAAAGTAGAAGTACTCCATTCCAGAGTATGCTGAAAAAGCTCCTTCCTCCTCCAACACCAAGAAGGAAGCCTGTCAGCCAGGAAGGAAGTGTAAATAATTTCTATAAATAATGTATTAGTGGTTTGGTGTTTGCAGCTGGCTAGTGAGGTGACTGGAAGAAGCTCTGTAACATGGATTAGGTGAGGCTTCTTCCCTGAACATTCTTGGTGAGGTGACTGATTCCTCCTTTCCTCCTTTCCTTGACCTCCAACTCCTATCTGGCTTGCCAGAGCAATACAATTTACCTTTCCTCTCTCTCTTCATCTTAATTTCTTCCTTCTATTTTAATTAATACCACCATTAAAATCCCAAACTGACTTGAGTAATTTATTGGGATTGAATTAATCTCTGGCAACCACTACTATAATATATTCAGTCAATAACCCCTAAAATTTTACCCCTTCCACAATTCAATCTTCCCAATAAAGGAAAAGCTAAGTACCTTCATTGTTAAAATCAGATTACAATTTAATCTTCACAATAAGGGAAGAACTATATATCTTCATTGTTACAATCAGGGGAGAACTAAATTCAATATTCACACTTCTTCCTTAGAATTGATATTAACTATTGGTTCCAATGAAGAAAAGGAGAAAGGACTAGTTAAGTGACTTTCCAGGATCTTAAAGCTAGGGAATATCTGAAGCCAGAACTGAACCTAGGACCTTACAACTCTAGGGCTAGCTATATATCCATTAAGTCACCTAGCTTCCCCTTTCCCATATTAATCTTAAAGCTCTGATTATGATTCTATCACTATGTGTATATATTTTCATACAAACATATCCATACATATATAAAAAATTCTATCACAAACACAGACACAAACATGGAACATTACTTTACAGATTTCTGTACATGTTTGGGTGTGGTTTTATTGTAGAATTTTTGTATTTTATTTGTATTATATATGTATATATTTTATATATGCATAGATATATGTGTATTATTTATTATTGTATTGCTACCAAATGAAGTCTTAGGTTCTAAGATGTCCTTAGACTCTTCAAAATTGGCTTCAATATATCAATTTCAACCTTACCATTCTTTCATGTACCTGAGACTCTAACTAAACCAGTTTCTCACCAAAAAAAGGTAGAGAATATCACAAAAAGTAAGTAGAAAATTTTGATGACATGAATTAAAAAAAATCAAAACAAAACAAAACATTGCACCAGAGTCTCTAAAAAATTTGTTATTCATAGGAATTTCTATAAATCATTTCTTAGATTCATTCAACAATTAAAAACGAGCAGTGCCCCAAATGATAAATGATCAAAGGATATGAATAGGCAATTTTCAAAGGAAAAAAATTAAAGCTATCAAGAGCACATGGAAAATGTCCTAAATAATTAATTTTGTACCTTTCCTCACTTAATTTTCTATGTATGTTTTTCAGAGGGGACAGGAATAAGTCCTACAAGTTGAGATCCGTAAAAGGAAACCAATACAAAATTCTAAGCAGGGGCTTCAATTTGCTTATTCCAATTCCTTTAGTTTAGTTACATATTCATGGAAGAACTCAATAACTGATACCTAAAATATTCACTTAAGATGGACTCAGAATTCTCAAAAACATAATGATGCTATCCTATAAGTATTTAACCAGATATTTAGGCAATTTGAAATTATAAGATGTGAAATTACAGAATTGAATTAGAAAATCTATTTCAAGATAATACTTTCAATAAGAAGATAATATTTTATACTCCAGCTCTAAGAAATTGCCAGATTTAAATTACCTTATTAAAATTAAGTTTTACCAGAAAAGAAAGAAAATATTATTGAACAAATATTGTTAAAGTATTTGCATGATACACCAAAATCTACATAATTATGAGAGATTCTTCTTTCCTCTTGCAGAATAGCAGCACCTTCACAAAACAAGGGAGTAATATTACTACACTCTAAGGTAATTGCCAGGTATTTCTCCAGATCAGGTTACCTGGAGAATGACAAATTAAACTCATATCATCTGAATTTGTTAGAAATTTTCCATTTTCCTTATCAATAAAATAGTTAAATTGATTGTAATTTGCTTATAAAATTCTAGGTGAATGATTTGCTTTTGAAAAGATAATTTGAAAAAATAGCATTAATTTAGTTGTTAATAGCATAAAAATAAATTGCACAAGTCTTCAAGGTTTATAGAAGTCTTTCTTCAGTTCAAGCATATGAGTAGTTAGTATCACATTACAATGAAAAGCCTAAGGTAAAGATATGATATTAGGAGTTACTATTGTTGTTACCACAATATATATATTTTTAGTTTTATAAATGATTCAATCAGCACAGGAAGCTGGAATGACTTACTCACAGTCATGTGGTCATCAAATGTCAGGACCTAGATTTAAATTCAGTTCTCATATTTCCAAGCTCATATCTCTTCATTTGTAATATACTGTAAAAAAAAAAACAATTCACCATCAGATATTTATAAAAATAGTTCTAACATATGCATATATGCTTAGCAGACCATATCAATCTGTATCAAACAATGCAATCCATATTAATTTTAAAAGTTTAAGATTCTTAGGATACATCTGAATATCAAAAATTTTATATAGTTTGCCTCACAAAATCCAATTCATACGATATATTCACCCTCTCTCCCCAGTATAATAATAATAATAATAATATGTATATGGAGGGGGAACAAAATATAAAACCAGATCCTTTGATTCAAGAATTGGGGCCCTTTTCACGGGACCATACTCCCTACATATTTTCTTAATTCCAAAGATCATTTTTCACTTTTTGAGTTTGTAACTCCAGCAACTAGCACAGTACATGCCAGATAATAAATACTTATAGAATCGACTCATATGGTTTAAATTAAAGAGAAGAATCTATTAATTATATTAATCTGAATAGTGATTTTTTAAAAACAAAATTCATTTACTTCAGGTCAAAATAGCACTATTCTACTTCATTTAAATGCAAATGTCAGATTATTTTAGTTACCTATTGATGAAATAGTCAATATGTTTGCTTAGTTATAAAATGCAATTTCTAGGAAATAAATAAAGGATAGAAGAGCATAATCTGAATGGTAACTTGTGTGAGGGAAAAATACACTATGGGTTTGCTTACTGCTATTAATATACACAAGAAAGTAGCATCTGCTTATTTGAGAAAAAGTTGTAAAGGGAATCATTTGTCATTTACCAATTACAACATAATTTACTTGATAATTATTCATTTTTTAAAATTGGCTCATTTTTTCAATTTTATATTCGATCTCTGTCATGTACAGAGCTCTAGATACATCTACAAATAGGATGTATATTCTCATTTCTTTAATAAATTTATGTTTTGGGTTTAAAAACCAATTGAAATTCTTTCTATAGAAAATCTTGCTATTTCTATTTATTTTAGGTTTGGCTTAACACTGTATCTTTATCAATAATTTCTTTTCCCATGCAGTCTCCTCTTTCTTTTTGTCTATATATAAAAATCAAATTCAAATCTAGGAAAATTAAAAAAAAACTTCTCATATTTACACATTTCAACAATTGTTTCTATTAATTATTCAAAAAACTTGAAAATGTCCAACATTGCTTGTCCTTTTCTCCACTACTTCTAGCTTCAAAATTATGTTTATCTGTATGCTAAAGTAAAAATGGATCTTTGTAACACTCCACCAAAAAACACAGTGAATGACACCGTTTTTCATGTCTGATCATGCTCTAAGATTTTCACAGTGGTTGCTTCAACTGCCTTGATAGATGTAGGAACAAATAGTCTGCCCATTCCAGTAGGGTAATCTTCACATGCTTGAAATAGACATTTCTCTAACTTACCAGTAGGTTTGTAGTCCATTAGATACAACTAACTTAGTGATGAACATGACAACAGCAGATGTAAACACAAGGATAAGAAAGCCAAATCAGAGAGAACATGAGCTGACAAAGGAAAACATAGGTCCAGTGACTGAACAAGGGAGTAAAGCAGAAAGAGGAAACAAAGGAAGAAGAACCAGATTTAGTAATAAAGACTGAGGCTGTAGTAGGAGCAAAGAGTACTATAAGACAGAGAAAGGGAATCAGAAGAGGGTGATAAAAGAGTAAAGAAAGAAAAAACACTAGAAAAATCTAGATATTAAGAAAGGAGGAGAAGAGAGTCAAGTTGTTCAGGCAGAGAGGAAAGTCAAAGAAGGAACAAAAAAACATGTAAAAACCAAGAAAAAATGAGTTCACATAACAAAAAAAAAGTCACACAAACAAAAATCATGTCAACAATCTTCTTGCCTAACAAAGCAGGCCTAACTAATCTTACTCTCTCTAACTTTTATTAAATTAACTATTTGTATTAACTAACTAATCAATTAAAATTAATCAATAAGTCTTTATCTTCAAACACCTTCTTAACCCAGTATATGATATCCAAGAGAGACCGACACAGAAATCCCCAGAACTCTTGCTCCCTCAGAAACCAGAGAAAATGGAGAGATGAGCTCTGCCAACTCCAGCCTTCCCTTTTAAATACTGCTCTTAAAGAGACAGAGTGTGATAAAGAAAATTTCTGCTCTTAAAGAGACAGAATGAAATTAAATAATTTCCTCTAACCTAGAAATTCTGATCTTAATGAGAAGATAGTGAAATTACAAAAAACTCCTTATATCAATATCCCCTCTGAGAGCCTTTGGGAAGAGACCTCTTCCCCAATGGATCTTACAAAACTGTAATGGAGGGTAGTTTGGGGATTTGATTAGATGGTTCAGATAGGGTCAGTATCAGAAGATTTAAATGATTTGGTAAGGCAGTGTCAGTAGGTTGACTATGGCCTGACAGGCTACCAGACCCAGTTCAGGCAGAGCCTGTCCTGAGTTAACAAACACAAACCACTATCTAACATGGATGGATGTTGGATTTATTATGACAAGGAAGGGTGAAGAGGAGATTTTGATAATCTTAAACTAATAACAACTACATAAACCTCCCCCAGATCTAAATGTCTCATCACTGAGAATCTTCAAATATTTTGAGCTAACCTAACCCTTACTTATCTGTCTAAAGACCCCAGACCCTATTATAGATAAACCTACACTAACCCATGCCCTCTTGTGATGGTAATAGATGTATTGGGTTTTTGGTAGTATGGCAGGACAGGGACCATGGAGAGGTCCAGACTCAATCTTACAGACTGATGGCCCAAATAATACAGGATTATACCAGGAAGCGCAGGAGATGACAACAATATGGGAAAGACAAGGTAGAAATAGAGCAATACAATTTACCTTTCCTCTCTCTCTTCATCTTAATTTTTCTTCCTTCTTTTTTAATTAAACCCACCATAAAAATCCCAAACTGACTTGAGTAATTTATTGGGATTGAATTAATCTCTGGCAACCACTACCATAATATATTCAGTCAATAACCCCTAAATTTTACCCCTTACACAATTCAATCTTCCAAAAAAAGGAAAAAGCTAAGTACCTTCATTGTTAAAATCAGGAGATTACAATTTAATCTTCACAATAAAGGAAGAGTTATATATCTTCATTGTTACAATAAGAAAGAAAGAAAGAAAGAAAGAAAGAAAGAAGAAAGAAAGAAAGAAAGAAAAGAAAGAAAGAAAGAAAAGAAAGAAAGAAAGAAAGAAAGAAAGAAAGAGAGAGAGAGAGAGAGAGAGAAGAGAGAGAGAAAGAAGAAAGAAAGAAAAGAAAGAAAGAAAGAAAGAAAGAAAAGAGAGAGAGAGAAAGAAAGAAAGAAAGAAAGAAAGAAAAGAAAGAAAGAAAGAAAAGAAAGAAAGAAAGAAAGAAAGAAAGAAAGAAGAAAGAAAGAAAGAAAGAAAGAAAGAAAGGAGGGAGGGAGGGAGGAGGGAAGGAAGGAAGGAAGGAAGGAAGGAAAGAAGGAAGGAAAGAACGAAGGAAGGAAGGAAGGAACAAAAGAGGGAAGGAGGGAAGGAAGGAACAAAGGAGGAAGGAAGAAGGAAGGAAGGAAGAGAAAGAAAGAAAGAAAGAAAGAAAGAAAGAGAGAGAGAGAGAGAGAGAAAGAGAAAGAAAGAAAGAAGAAAGAAAGAAAGAAAGAAAGAAAGAAAGAAGAAAGAAAGAAAGAAAGAAAGAAAGAAAGAAAGAAAGAAAGAAAGAAAGAAAGAAGAATGAAAGAAAGAAAGAAAGAAAGAAAGAAAGAAAGAAAGAAAGAA